>NW_026896610.1:0-24162 GCF_033153095.1 Gastrolobium bilobum
TACCTAGGTAATGACACCTTTGTAGGAGTGTTGCCAAACAATACAGGCTGGTTGGGTCATCCTCTTCTACTTGCATCCCATCTCCCATTGCATCCCATCTCCCATATTCATCCTCATCTTCTTCCATCATCTCAGCTTCATCCTCATCTTCATCCTCTTCCATCTTCTCAGCTTCATCCTCATCTTCATCCTCTTCTACTTGCATCCCATCTCCCATATTCATCCTCATCTTCTTCCATCATCTCAGCTTCATCCTCATCTTCATCCTCTTCCATCTTCTCAGCTTCATCCTCTTCTACTTGCATCTCATCTCCCATATTCATCCTCATCTTCTTCCATTATCTCAACTTCATCCTCTTCCATCTTCTCAGCTTTTTCATCATCTTCAACATGATGAAAAACCAACATGTTATCATTCCAATCGAAACCATAGATATTTAAAAAATAAATAAAATAGAAAACCCACATATCTAAATATATCCAATGTTAGTTTTGTTAAATAAAGCACCAACTGAAAAAATTAACAAACTCAACTAGACAAAATCAAATTTACAAAATTAAAAAACAAAAAAACCAGTTAATAGTCCAGTAATATGATGTCTGGGCAAGAAAAAGAAAGAAAGAAACATATATATTTCGTATGGTATTGACAAGCAACTGTTGACAAGCCACACCCTCAATCTTCTATTTTCAAGAAAAAAAAAGAAACATACTGTATTTTCAAGAAAAGAAAAAAGAAAAGAAAAAATAACACAGTCGAATATCAGCAAGAATATGATGTCTGGGCAGACAGAAACAAAAGCATACAATCGAACATCCACAGTTATCAAGAAAAAAAAAGAAACGAAATCAAAAGAAAAGAAAAGCAAGAACATAATGGAAAAGTCACACCCTCAATATTGCCAGAATAATAAAGAAAAAGAAAGAAAGAAACATATATATTTCGTATGGTATTGACAAGCAACTGTTGACAAGCCATACCCTCAATCTTCTATTTTCAAGAAAAAAAAATAAAAGAAACATACTGTATTTTCAAGAAAAGAAAAAAGAAAAGAAAAACGAAATCAAAAGAAAAGAAAAGCAAGAACATAATGGAAAAGCCACACCCTCAATATTGCCAGAATAATAAAGAAAAAGAAAGAAAGAAACATATATTTCATATGGTATTGACAAGCAACTGTTGACAAGCCACACCCTCAATCTTCTATTTTCAAGAAAAAAAAAGAAACATACTGTATTTTCAAGAAAAGAAAAAAGAAAAGAAAAAAGAACACAGTCGAATATCAGCAAGAAATATCAGCAAGAAACCCACATACTCAATCTTTTCAAGCAAGAAACATCAGCACATAATCAAACATTTTCAAGAAAAAAAGAAAAGAAAAGAGAAGAAAAGAAAGGGCAGAAGTAACATACCTAGGTATTGACACCTTTGTAGGAGTGTTGCCAAACAATACAGGCTGGTTGGGTCATCATCTACTTGCATCCCATCTCCCATATTCACCAATTCCATTGTCTTGATAAAACAATCCAAGAACAAGAGAATGAAACAAGCAAGAACAAGAGAAAGAAACTAGGAAACCCAAAGAAACCAAGAAAACTTTAAGGAGTGAAGACAGGAGAAACCCTGAAAACCTAAGAAAAATAAAATAGAGAAAGAAACCCTAAGAAAACCTTAAGAAGAGTGAAAAGAGAGAAAGAAAATTTTTAATTTATATTTTTTGGCGGCAAAACTATGATGACCGTTGTATTCTCTTAACTCTTAACTCGTAAGTTATTTTCGTCCCTCTGAAGTTCTAATTTAGCTACTCTTAAAATTTATTATATTTACTAATTTATATTAGCTAATGTATATACATATTAAAAAATATATGTGTGGATGGACAGCTGAGAAATATATATTCTAATTTTAAGGAAATAAAATTCATTTTAATTATTAAAAATATGAGACATGATTGGGTTGAGAAAAAATTCATCACAATATATATATATATATATATATATATAATTCATTATAGTTTGACTAATTACTTTGATTAATTTAATAAAAAACCCGCGATTCACACTAAAATAAATATAATCATAATAATATTTATTAAAAAATTGGCTTTACTAAATGCTAACATCTTTTAAACAAGAGTAACAGAAAGCTTGAGAAGAAGCATTTACAAAGACGTTAATCTAGATGACTTTAAAGAAAATTTGGTTATTGATACCACCATTTAGAAAAAATTCAACAGACGCTTAAACGAGGATTAAAATGCAATGAACATTATTTACCCCCCCCCCCCAAAAAAAAAAAAAAAACAGAAATGCAAAGAAGATTGAGAGAAGACAATCTTAGAGTTCTATTGGTTGTGTCCCCACAATCACAACATAATACAGAATGAAGAAGAGGTACTTACTTACCAGAGAGGTGACTACTTCAGTTGTTTGATGAAATACTTCTGAGGGATCTACACCACAGAACACTGGCAGGACCTTGGTATATTTGGTTCTGCTCCGCTCCATTATTACCTCCTTAAAACATTTCCAGAGAAAATAGTGTTTACTATTTTCTCTGGAAATGTTTTGAGAACACAATAACATAAACACTATTTTGAAACGCCTCATCATTATCATGTAAAAAAACACTAGTTGTTTGTTGGGTGCACATGCAAAGAAGAGAGTGGTTCTGATCTGTAATATAATGGGGTAGGTGGTGGCGGTTTCGGTGAACTGAAGACAATGGATCTATGGAAGTGAAATGAGAGTCCAAAGATAATGTAAAGTGAGAGAGAATGGACATATCGCAGCAATAAGTT
Organism: Gastrolobium bilobum; assembly: GCF_033153095.1. Taxonomy (NCBI): domain Eukaryota; kingdom Viridiplantae; phylum Streptophyta; class Magnoliopsida; order Fabales; family Fabaceae; genus Gastrolobium; species Gastrolobium bilobum. Next base: position 2,802 of record NW_026896610.1, read on the forward strand.
TTTGAGAAAGGTGAAAGAGAGAGACACGTAGAGATAGAAAGGTAGGAAGCGGAAAAGCTCAAGAGAGAAGAGTGGACGCAAAAAAATAAAAGCAAGCTCTCTTGTCAAATCACAACTTTCACATTAGGTGAAATGAGGACTGACAAAAGCAATTAATGGCTCTGATCTCTGATCAACAGAAAGTAGTATCTCTCTCCTATTCCCCAAATAAACTTTAATCTCATACTACCATCCTTATAAACAAGAGAATACATCGATATCAGGAGCAAGGGACTCTCTCTGTAGGGAAAAAGCGAAAGACTATGCATGACACCAGAGATTATAAACTACAGAATAGGTGAATGAATGATACAGGGCTACACAGCACAGCTAGATAGTTTTAATATAATAATCAATGGAGTCATAGCAGCAGGGATTTTAACTACAATTGTTTAAAATTAAAAAAAAATGATATACTATTTAATATGTTTAGAATTTAAAAAAAATAATAATAATATTCTTCATCTTCAATCTTTATTAATAATTTGATAATATCACACTATCATTTTTGGAAAGAAAAAAGATTCAAAATTCCATAAGAAGCCAAGTTTTTGAGAAAGGTGAAAGAGAGAGACACGTATAGAAAGGTAGGAAGTGGAAAAGCGCAGGAGAGATGCAAGGAACCAAATAAAGCTCTCTTGTCAAATCACAAATTAGGTGCTCTGAGGATCTGACTCTGACTCTGATCTCTGATCAACAGAACAGTAGTCTAGCATCTCTCCTATTCCCCAAATAAAGTAACACAAACAGCGCAATTAAACTTCAATCTTATTAAGAAATTTTTCAAATTCATTTATTTATTTATTTTCTTCTCTTTAAATTAATCACACACTAAACTTAAACAACTATTAATTAACCTCCTCTTATATACATGCATGTTTTTAAAAGCAGAGGCAAAAAGTAATAATACTGAGTGAACGGAAACAGAGCTTCTAAGATTCATTCAGTTATATATAAGAAACTTAACACTACAAACAAAAGTAATAATACAGACAGATACAATGAATGAACCATCATAGAGCACAAACAAATATACATACATGACACGTACAGTATTAATAATGAGGATTTAAGAAAAAATAAAGGTATGGCATGGTATGGAGGGGAAGTTACCTTATCCTCAGCATTCAGCAGCAAGTAAAGGAAGATTATTGAGAAGAATCTCAACTCAAGAGGCTCAGTGTCGGGGGCCATCAAGAGGACTAGCTCAGAAATGCCTCTGTTCAGTGTCTTTTTTGAGCTGAGCTACAAATACAAAAAGAAATACATGTTTTATGGTCGCTGAAACAAAAAAAAAAAGAAAGAAAAAAAACGCAATAACACACTTAAAATAAATGGAAGAACCAATGAAATGAAATGAAAGCAGAGGCGAAAGAAAGTTCCTTTCCTGTGAGTTGAGTTGCTGCTTGTAGTTGGTAGCTTATCTTGTTGAACAAGATCTTCAACAGTATTGTTATTGTGAGTTGAGCTGAGCATCGGCCAAAGGTAACCACCATTTTTGTGATTTGATTGAAAGAAAGAAAGAAAACTTGAAGAAGAACATTCATTCAAATCAGATTCAATGAATCGTTTGTTTAGAAGGAAGAGAAGATAACGAAAAGAAAAGGTAACCAACCATTTTTGTGATTTGATTGAAGGGTGAGAAGAGAAGAGAAGAGAAGAGGGGGCTTAGGGTTTTTCTTTGGTGGAGAAGAGAGAGAGGGAGAAGAAAGAGAGGAATGAGTTAGTGTAATTAAATTAAATCCCGCCCAATTAAATTACATTTTTTACGTTTAAGCTAGATGCCAGTGAAAATTAAAATTAAAAAGATACAAGGATTATAGACTACAGAATAGGTGAATGAATGATACAGTGCTACACAGCACAACTAGATAGTTTTAATATAATAACACTATCATTTTTTGGAAACAAAAAAGCTTCAAAATTCCCTAAGAAGCCAAGATTTTGAGAAAGTGAAAGAGAGAGACACGTAGAGAGAGAGAGAGAAAGGTATGAGCTCAGGAGAGAAGCAAGGAAGCAAAAAAAAGAAGAAGTGCGCAATTAATAACCAATAAAGCTCTCTTGTCAAATCACAACATTAGGTGCTCTGAGGATCTGACTCTGATCTTCGATCAACAGAACAGTAGTCTAGCATCTCTCCTATTCCCTAAATAAAGTAACACAAACAGCGCAATTAAACTTCAATCTTATTAAGAAATTTTTCAAATCCATTTTTTTATTTATTTTCTTCTCTTTAAATTAATCACACACTAAACTTAAACAACTATTAAGCTCCTCTTATATACTTTTTAAAAGCAGAGGCAAAGTAATAATACTGAGTGAACTGAAACTGAGCTTCTAAGATTCATTCAGTTATAAAAAAACTTATCACTACAAACAAAAGTAACAATACAGATACAATGAATAAACCATAGACTATAGAGCACAAACAAATACATGACGTACAATATTAATAATGAGGATTTAAGAAAAAATAAAGGTATGGTATGGTATGGTATCGGAAGTTACCTTATCCTCAGCAGCAAGTAAAGGAAGATTTTTGAGAAGAATCTCAACTCAAGAGGCTCAGAGTCGGGTGCCATCAAGAGGAGAAATGCCTCTGTTCAGTGTCTTTTTTAAGCTGAGCTACAAATACAAATAAAAATACATGTTTTATGGTCGCTGAAACAAAAAGAAAAAAGAAAAAAATGCAATAACACACTTAAAATAAATGGTAGAACCAACGAAATAAAATGAAATAAAAGCAGAGGCGAAAGAAAGTTCCTTTCCTGTGAGTTGAGGAGCTGCTTGTAGTTGGTAGCTTATCTTGTTGAACAAGATCTTCAACAGTATTGTTATTGTGAGTTGAGCTGAGCTTGATTGAAGAGAAGAGAAGAGAAGAGAAGGGGGCTAGGCTTAGGGTTTTTCTTTGGTGGAGAGAGAGAGAGAGAGAGAGAGAGAGAGAGAAGAAAGAGAGGAATGAGTGAGTGTTATTAAATTAAATCCCGCCCAATTTTAGATGAAAAATCTTTGAAAATTGTAAATTGTAAATTTGTGATCTGAGATGAGACTGCATCTGCATGTTTCGGATTATGCATTGAGAGGTGAGAGAGACTAAGAGCAATGGTTGGTTATTTTGATCAGTTTTGTTTTGGCCCAATCCAATCCATCTTTAATTAATTATAATAAAACTTTAAATTATAATATTTGCGCTGAAATCAAATTATTATAGATTACCTGCTAAAAAGCGCGCGCGTGGTCAAGTGTCCAAAGCACATTACATTGATTTGCATTGGAGAGGGCCACACTTGACTTGACAATCAGACACTACACTACACTGAGTAAAAGCAATGCAATGAATGGACTTGGGTCGGGTGTTATTTTCAGCAGCATCATCTTTGTTTTGTTTTGTTTTGGGCCCAATCCAATCCAAATATCCAATCCATCTTTGTTTTGTCACTTACATACATCGAGGAGGGAGGGATTTCTTAATTCTAAATAAATAAATGTTAATTAAAATGCTAATTAATATATCTGATTCTATATCCTATACTATACTACCGTAGAAGGAGAGGAGGGGGGAATAAATTATTATTATTAACTACTCAATGAAAGAATTAAATTATAGAACAGTTTCGGATCTTAAAAAAATTATTTAGAAAGTATCTCATAGACTTTCTTTTACATAGAGGGCCTATAAACTTATAGGCCGACCTATTTTATATTATTTATTTTAAATTAAATAAATAAATTATTATTTTAATGGTTTTGAATAATAAAATTATATTATTTTAATTATTTTCTTTAATTATTGAACGTCTTGTAGGCTTAAACAGGCTAACAAGTCTATGTCAAGACTTTTGTTTTTTAAATATACGTCATGCTAAATTTATAATTTGGGCGTGCACAAGCTAACGAATCTGGCCATGCCTAAAGTATTTTACATGTGTCTGACCTATTTAAGCTAAAGCCTATCTCTATCCAGCCTATTTACACCCCCCTACTTTTAACAATGGTTTTTCGTTGTTGATTAAATGTGAGTACTATAAACATGCTTTTAACGTTGGTTGGCCCGCCCCGCCCCGCCACCAACCCGCCAAAAACGGGACAGGGCGGGTTAACCCGCCATTAAATATGGGTGGGAAAAATGAACTCACCCCGTTTTATGGTGGGTTGGCGGGTCAACCCACCAACCCGTCAATTAAAAAAATAAATAATTAAAATTTGAAAATAAATTATATTTTATTATTAATTTGTCTAATATTATTTTATTTTATTTCACACTTCTTTTAATTTTTCTCAATCTCAATCTTAAATGTATACTAATATTTGTCAAAACATTCTTTAGGAACTCATTCGTCTCCATATAAAGATAACATTTGTCATAAATAAAATTGTTATTCTTTATTTTTTCTAAGAAGTACTAATGTAAAAAAAAAATTGGATATCACAAAAATTTAATGATAAATGAAATACTACTTAATTGTAAAATATATATATATATATATAACCCAACGGGTCAACCCGTTTTGACCCACTTCTAGGCGGGGCGGGTTGAAGTGGGTTGGTGGGTTGAAAATCTCAACCCAACTCGTCCCGTTTTGGCGGGTTGACCCGCCGGGCAGTGGCGGAGCCACGTTGTGGCCTACAGTTGCCTTGGCACTGGCTTATTTAGCCACGTTCATTTAGCTACATTTGAAAAGTAGCAAATTCTGTTCAAATTTTTTGAAAATTAGCCACGTTTTTGTCGTAGCCAAAGAACCGTAGCTATTTGGGCACTAGCTGAATTTTTTGGCACTTGCTAACATGTCATGCTGGCTCCGCCACTGCCGTCGTGCTCAACCCATATTGTCACCCCTAAATTTACATATAAAGTAGAGTCATCAAAACAGGCTATCTCTTCCTGTTAGGCCCTAGCTCGCACGAGTTAAGGCAAAAAATCCTACAAATAAAAAAGCCTGCATGAGCCAAAAACTTATATAATCCCACGAGATAGGGCCTGTCCACGAGCCAAAATTTCATATAAGTCAATCATTTGTCATTAATTAAAATTGTGACAGTAGCAAACAGGCATCACCAAAACCTTATCTGAAATTTCCATCCCTGATCCATCTACCGCTCCCAACTTCTACACTATATAATCAACTATAATGGAAAGAACAAAAAATCTTTACGTAATCCTCCAAGACAAGCAATCAATGAGATAAAATAAACCATGTTGTCATATAAACCATCTTTTTTCTTTAATATAATGAGTCCCGTATATTTAATGGGTATGCAGAAGAGGAATAATTTCTTCTGCAACATGAGAAACTAGAAAAACTATTGCCACTTTGTTAATCCTCATTTAACGAGATAGGGCCTGTCCACGAGCCAAAATTTCATATAAGTCAATCATTTGTCATTAATTAAAATTGTGACAGTAGCAAACAGGCATCACCAAAACCTTATCTGAAATTTCCATCCCTGATCCATCTACCGCTCCCAACTTCTACACTATATAATCAACTATAATGGAAAGAACAAAAAATCTTTACGTAATTCTCCAAGACAAGCAATCAATGAGATAAAATAAACCATGTTGTCATATAATTGAATGGAAATTGATTTCTCCGGAGAAACTATTCCCCTATTTCAGACTCATAAAAATGTCTCATCCATCTTTTTTCTTTAATATAATGAGTCCCGTATATTTAATGGGTATGCAGAAGAGGAATAATTTCTTCTGCAACATGAGAAACTAGGAAAACTATTGCCACTTTGTTATTCCTCACTTTAACATAAATTCGTTACATTAATTATGCATTTGCTACTTTAGAGTAATAACCAACAAAATAGCTTTAGGCTTCTTTTCAATGGTATGAGATTCACCATTATTGCCTTTATTTTATTTAGCTGTTGATTTCATTAGCAATTTTCGTCTAACTTCTTTCCTTTGTCATTATTTTCTATCATCCCACCATAGCGGAATGTGGTTGACCCAATTCGCAATTCAACATATAGCTATGAGTTATGAAAGTGCTTGATGAAGTTGAGGTGAAAGTAAAGGATGGGGACAGTGAATTCAGAAAATATCTCTGTCCTTTGCAGAATCTGCATCATCGAAATTCAAAACTTAGATAGAAATATAAACCATCCAAATGGAAAAATAAAAGGACGTTTGAAAAATAAACACCAAAAAATGAGAAAGATCATGTGGCAGATAGTAGGGGTGTTAACGGGCCGAGCCGAGCCGAGCTTTGATCTTAACGGGCCAAGCCTGTATTTAAACGTGTCAGACTGGCCTTAGCCTGTTACCTGTTACGAATATAATATTAGCCTGTGGCCTGGTTCGTTTACAAAAAATAAAAGCCTGTCTCAAGCCTGTGGCTTGTTTATTTATTAAAAATAAAAACCTTACATTCCAATTTGTAGCCGTATTCAGCCCATTAATCATGCACTGATATGTATTTTTTTGTAAGAAAATAATAGTTGTTTCTTTTATAATAAAAAAACATTAATATTAAAAAATCAAAATAACAACATCACCTTTACTTTATTTTACGTTGCTTTTCCTTAATTTTCTTCCACATTCTAGATTTTTTACATTAAATTTTCTTCCACATTTCTTAATATTCTAGATTTTTTACACTAGATTTGAACCCCACCAATAAATTTTCTTCCACATTTTACATTAATTTTTCTTCCACGGTCGCCGCCATAAGCATCATTATATGTCGTGGAATCCGCATGGCTTATAAAAATAGATGATGAACATGACTTAGATCGGGGAGAAGAGATAGAGCAGAGACAGAAAACTGAGAAAAGGATGTTGAAATGATTAATATAAAAATATAAAAAATAAATAAATTTAATGTATATTGGCCAGCCTCCAAGGCTTCAAGGCCGGGCTTGGCTATGAAAGCCTGAGGCCTTTTAAATAAAAAAGCTTTTGCATGAGTATAAGTCTGGGCTTAATAATAAAAAAAGACGAGCCGAGCCGAAACGGGCCGGGCCTAAGGCCCCTGATAGGCCCTTGGCCTTATTATCACCCCTAACGGATAGCATAAGTCCCACCACACCTAATAATTTCAATCATTTTTACCTTTCAAGAATCAAGTACTGGATTCGAGATAATTTACACTTTCAATCTCAGCCACTTTACCTTGAAGATCATCTCTGAAAATACACATGATAAAGCCCAAAAATGGTCAAATAGCCTACATAGTATACACAGCTAACCTCGTACACATGCATAATTGAAGTGAACTTTCTTCTTTTCCTTTTTTTCCTAAAATACAAGTATTGCTGAGTTTTAAATGCACACCTACACGGTGTCTCATACCCTTTTATAAAAATTAATTGTCATTTTTTTTTGTAAACAATTAATTGTCATTTTAAATTAGATGACTTTTATTTTAGGTCTCTCTGCTTCTAATTATACAGAGGAAAGAAAATATTAAAAATCATTAAATATATATTAAAACGATATAATTTTATTTAGAATAATATAAAATCATGTCCTTTAAAATAAAAAATATTTTCCCTTTTTTTTTGTAACTAAATATTTTCCCTTTAAAATTTAAAAAAGAGGACTAAAAAAATAAATAGACAACCTTATAATTTTGAAGAAATGCTTATGATAAAATAAATAAATTTTCTCTCTTTCCACCAAACAGATCATGGATTTAAAACAACAGTTATTCAGTAATCTAGATCTATAAGCGAGCACAAATATCTAGAATTTTCTCCACCTTTCATATATATATATATATATATATATATATATATATATATTATTAAGACATTTCTGTTTCAGAATATGGTAGTGGACTAGTGTCATCTCTATACAAGTCCATGTATCATATATATTTGTCATCTTCTTACGTCATATATGTTTTTATCAATTAGGTAGAATAATTACTCCTTTTCAAAAAATATAACAACTCTTGTTGATAATTTTTACTAAATCGTCGTGAGTTTGATTCATGTTGATGCTCCATGTATTCTTGTTGATAATTTTTACTAAATCGTCGTGAGTTTGATTCATGTTGATGCTCCTTCGTAGGTCAATTACATGTAAGTACCACTGTAAGCACTTGCTGAAACATGTAAATAGAACAATTTTACCCCCTTTACTCTTGTCCCTTTTATGTAACCCTGCTCAATCATAATTTGAGGCTATATGATCCAAAGAGTTATCTACTCCTCTTATATAACTCAAAAACATTAACATATTGAATAATCTATGGACATTTATACTAGTAATTGACACTTCGGTATCATTCACAAAAATTTTAGAAAGCTAAATTTTCCATCCACATTAGACTCATCAGTCTTTACAAATAATCTTGTTCAATCATTCACAAAAAATGTCGATGTTGATCAGACTAATTATTAACCAAACAAGAACAATAGTGAAAATAAAAGTATAAAAATAGAAAGAATGCATGGTTACGTGACTTGTTGGTTATACAAACTCAAAGAAAATACAAATGAATGGAGGTCAATCTCAGTAGAGAACAAATCTGGGAAGCCAAAGAATTAAATTTGAATCCCATTTACAACTACATAGACAACAAATAATTGGTGTTATCAACTACATAGACAACAAATAATCCGAGTCAATCATTTGTGTAATAATCCGAGTCAATCATTTGTGTAGGATCATAAAGATCAAAGTCAGAATCAAAGTCCAAGTCCAAGTCTTCATTTAAGATTGAGCCTATTGAGCTTAAATTGGTAAGATGTGAAGCATAACTGCCATCCTGGCTTTGGTCAGCCAACCCCTGAAATGGCACAATATTACTTGTTTGCCTAGGACTAATCATCTCACCAGATGAAGAGGATATTTAAAAGGACTGACTTGCTGGGTTGCCTTAGACCTGATTCTTTTCAGTCGAAGTCTTTATTTCTGCAGCAATTAAAAAAACAAATAAAGTTCTATAAATGAAAAACTATGGTTTTATGAAATTAAAGCAGAAAGGAAAAGAAAAAAATACCTGCAGATGGCTGGCCACATGCGCCCTAGTAAGATGCTTCTCAGCCTTCATCAATTGAAGAATTTTTCTAGGTACAACCTCTGCAATCAAAAGAACATACAAATGTGTCAGACTTCATTAACAATAATGCCATGACATCTACTCCAGTGCACTACAGATTAGGAAGAGTATTTGAGAAAGCATTCAAAATAATGTTGAACAAAAAAATACAGCAATTGGAAAAATACAGCAAACATATACTTTTGCAATACAAAAAAAAAAACCCAGAGTTTTCACAGGAATGGAAAAAGGCATCATTGTTCCATTTTTGGCAGCGAATGGAAGACACAGTTGGGACCAATTGGGCAGCTTCCAGCTCTCATGAGACCAAATTAATCATGATCGAATTAAGGAAAATTTGAATTTTGATTTGTTCAGTTTTTGAGAGATGCCAAATAAGTATATTAGCTTACTCCAAGGAAAGGATTACTGAAATAGAGGAATACATGGGCAGTGGATTTGTTTGTTATTTGGAAATGCACACTGGTATTAACAACGGAGAAGCCATTTTTTATTTTGGTGCAGATTCCAATATTATGACAGAAATTATATATCCAAGTGGGGCTGAGACAGATGTTCGAAGAATTATGGTTGGATTCTGGGCAGTGGATGTGAAGACACTTGTGGAAATAAAGTTTGCAAAGAGAGGTGATGGAACTAGTTTTCACATTGTAATATTATTAGGATTTGATTGCTATTTCTACACAAAAATATAATAAAAGTATTGCTAAAATAAAGCAGAAACATCAATTGATTGACCAATTGTAGCAATTAATAACAATTAAGATAACAACTACTTTGCATTGTAGAGAAAGAGTGAATAACTTACTGTCAACACCCAAGTCATTAACAGCGGCCACAAAACACCGACCGATGTAGCTCTTCGGGTCAAACAACCCGAGACTGCTTTTGGGTTGATCGGTCCTCTTGGTTAAGACCTTTCTCAAGTTCTACATGAACTTCATCCTCATCTTCTTCCATCTTCTCAGCTTTTTCATCATCTTTATCCTCATCTTCTTCCATCTTCTCAGCTTCATCCTCATCTTCATCTTCTTCCATCTTCTCAGCTTCATCCTCATTTTCATCCTCATCTTCTTTCATCTTCTCAGCTTTTTCATCATCTTCATCTTCTTCCATCTCCTCAGCTTTTTCATCATCTTTATCCTCATCTTCTTCCATCATTCCAATCGAAACCAACATCTAAATATTGCGGAAAAAAAAACGAAAGAAAGAAAGAAAGAACCATTAATATTTAAAAAATAAATAAAATGGAAAACCCACATATCTAAATATATTCAATGTTAGTTTTGTTAAATAAAACACCAACTGAAAAAACTAACAAACTCAACTAGACAAAATCAAAAAACAAAAAAACCAGTTAATAGTCCAGTAATAAGATGTCTGGGCAGACAGAAACAAAAGCACACAATCGAACATTCACTGTATTATCAAGAAAAAAAAGAAACGAAATCGAAAGAAAAGAAAAGCAAGAACATAATGGAAAAGCCACACCCTCAATATTGCCAGAATAATAAAGAAAAAGAAAGAAATAAACATATATTTCATATGGTATTGACAAAAGACAAGCCACACCCTCAATCTCTATTTTCAAGAAAAAAAAAGGAAAGGAAAGAACACAGTCGAATATCAGCAAGAAACCCACATACTCAATCTTTTCAAGCAAGAAATATCAGCATATAATCAAACATTTTCAAGAAAAAAAGAAAAGAAAAGAAAAGAAAAGAAAGGGCAGAAGTACCATACCTAGGTATTGACACCTTTGTAGGAGTGTTGCCAAACAATACAGGCTGGTTGGGTCATCATCTCCCATTGCATCCCATCTCTTATTGCATCCCATCTCCCATATTCATCCTCATCTTCTTCCATCATCTCAGCTTCATCCTCATCTTCATCCTCTTCCATCTTCTCAGCTTCATCCTCTTCTACTTGCATCCCATCTCCCATTGCATCCCATCTCCCATATTCATCCTCATCTTCTTCCATCATCTCAGCTTCATCCTCATCTTCATCCTCTTCCATCTTCTCAGCTTTTTCATCATCTTCAACATGATGAAAAACCAACATGTTATCATTCCAATCGAAACCATAGATATTTAAAAAATAAATAAAATAGAAAACCCACATATCTAAATATATCCAATGTTAGTTTTGTTAAATAAAACACCAACTGAAAAAATTAACAAACTCAACTAGACAAAATCAAATTTACAAAATTAAAAAACAAAAAAACCAGTTAATAGTCCAGTAATATGATGTCTGGGCAGACAGAAACAAAAGCATACAATCGAACATCCACAGTTATCAAGAAAAAAAAAGAAATGAAATCAAAAGAAAAGAAAAGCAAGAACATAATGGAAAAGCCACACCCTCAATATTGCCAGAATAATAAAGACAAAGAAAGAAAGAAACATATATTTCATATGGTATTGACAAGCAACTGTTGACAAGCCACACCCTCAATCTTCTATTTTCAAGAAAAAAAAAGAAACATACTGTATTTTCAAGAAAAGAAAAAAGAAAAGAAAAACGAAACCAAAAGAAAAGAAAAGCAAGAACATAATGGAAAAGCCACACCCTCAATATTGCCAGAATAATAAAGAAAAAGAAAGAAAGAAACATATATATTTCGTATGGTATTGACAAGCAACTGTTGACAAGCCACACCCTCAATCTTCTATTTTCAAGAAAAAAAAGAAACATACTGTATTTTCAAGAAAAGAAAAAAGAAAAGAAAAAAGAACACAGTCGAATATCAGCAAGAAATATCAGCAAGAATATGATGTCTGGGCAGACAGAAACAAAAGCATACAATCGAACATCCACAGTTATCAAGAAAAAGAAAGAAACGAAATCAAAAGAAAAGAAAAGCCAGAACATAATGGAAAAGCCACACCCTCAATATTGCCAGAATAATAAAGAAAAAGAAAGAAAGAAACATATATATTTCGTATGGTATTGACAAGGAACTGTTGACAAGCCACACCCTCAATCTTCTATTTTCAAGAAAAAAAAAGAAACATGCTGTATTTTCAAGAAAAGAAAAAAGAAAAGAAAAACGAAATCAAAAGAAAAGAAAAGCAAGAACATAATGGAAAAGCCACACCCTCAATATTGCCAGAATAATAAAGAAAAAGAAAGAAAGAAACATATATTTCATATGGTATTGACAAGCAACTGTTGACAAGCCACACCCTCAATCTTCTATTTTCAAGAAAAAAAAAGAAACATACTGTATTTTCAAGAAAAGAAAAAAGAACACAGTCGAATATCAGCAAGAAACCCACATACTCAATCTTTTCAAGCAAGAAACATCAGCACATAATCAAACATTTTCAAGAAAAAAAGAAAAGAAAAGAGAAGAAAAGAAAGGGCAGAAGTAACATACCTAGGTATTGACACCTTTGTAGGAGTGTTGCCAAACAATACAGGCTGGTTGGGTCATCATCTACTTGCATCCCATCTCCCATATTCACCAATTCCATTGTCTTGATAAAACAATCCAAGAACAAGAGAAAGAAACAAGCAAGAACAAGAGAAAGAAACTAGGAAACCCAAAGAAACCAAGAAAACTTTAAGAAGGAGTGAAAACAGAGAAAGAAACCCTAAGAAAACCTTAAGAAAACAGAGAAAGAAACCCTAAGAAAACCGTAAGAATAGTGAAAAGAGAGAAAGAAAATTTTTAATTTATATTTTTTGGCGGCAAAACTATGATGACCGTAAGTTATTTCCGTCCCTCTGAAGTTCTAATTTAGCTACTCTTAAAATTTATTATATTTACTAATTTATATTAGCTAATGTATATACATATTAAAAAATATATGTGTGGATGGACAGCTGAGAAATATATATTCTAATTTTAAGGAAATAAATTCATTTTAATTATTAAAAATATGAGACATGATTGGGTTGAGAAAAAATTCATCACAATATATATATATATATAATTCATTATAGTTTGACTAATTACTTTGATTAATTTAATAAAAAACCCGCGATTCACACTAAAATAAATATAATCATAATAATATTTATTAAAAATTTGGCTTTACTAAATGCTAACATCTTTTAAACAAGAGTAACAGAAGAAAGCTTGAGAAGAAGCATTTACAAAGACCTTAATCTAGATGACTTTAAAGAAACCTTGGTTATTGATACCACCATTTAGAAAAAATTCAACAGACGCTTAAACGAGGATTAAAATGCAATGAACATTATTTACCCCCCCCCCCAAAAAAAAAACAGAAATGCAAAGAAGATTGAGAGAAGACAATCTTAGAGTTCTATTGGTTGTGTCCCCACAATCATAACATAATACAGAATGAAGAAGAGGTACTTACTTACCAGAGAGGTGACTACTTCAGTTGTTTGATGAAATACTTCTGAGGGATCTACACCAGAGAACACTGGCAGGACCTTGGTATATTTGGTTCTGCTCCGCTCCATTATTACCTCCTTAAAACATTTCCAGAGAAAATAGTGTTTACTATTTTCTCTGTAGATGTTTTGAGAACACAATAACATAAACACTATTTTGAAACGCCTCATCATTATCATGTAAAAAAACACTAGTTGTTTGTTGGGTGCACATGCAAAGAAGAGAGTGGTTCTGATCTGTAATATAATGGGGTAGGTGGTGGCGGTTTCGGTGAACTGAAGACAATGGATCTATGGAAGTGAAATGAGAGTCCAAAGATAATGTAAAGTGAGAGAGAATGGACAGATCGCAGCAATAAGTTTTTGAGAAAGGTGAAAGAGAGAGACACGTAGAGATAGAAAGGTAGGAAGCGGAAAAGCTCAAGAGAGAAGAGTGGACGCAAAAAAATAAAAGCAAGCTCTCTTGTCAAATCACACTTTCACATTAGGTGAAATGAGGACTGACAAAAGCAATTAATGGCTCTGATCTCTGATCAACAGAACAGTAGTATCTCTCTCCTATTCCCCAAATAAACTTTAATCTCATACTACCATCCTTATAAACAAGAGAATACATCGATATCAGGAGCAAGGGACTCTCTCTGTAGGGAAAAAGCGAAAGACTATGCATGACACCAGAGATTATAAACTACAGAATAGGTGAATGAATGATACAGGGCTACACAGCACAGCTAGATAGTTTTAATATAATAATCAATGGAGTCATAGCAGCAGGGATTTTAACTACAATTGTTTAAAATTAAAAAAAAATGATATACTATTTAATATGTTTAGAATTTAAAAAAAATAATAATAATATTCTTCATCTTCAATCTTTATTAACAATTTGATAATATCACACTATTATTTTTGGAAAGAAAAAAGATTCAAAATTCCATAAGAAGCCAAGTTTTTGAGAAAGGTGAAAGAGAGAGACACATATAGAAAGGTAGGAAGTGGAAAAGCCTAGGAGAGATGCAAGGAACCAAATAAAGCTCTCTTGTCAAATCACAAATTAGGTGCTCTGAGGATCTGACTCTGATCTCTGATCAACAGAACAGTAGTCTAGCATCTCTCCTATTCCCCAAATAAAGTAACACAAACAGCGCAATTAAACTTCAATCTTATTAAGAAATTTTTCAAATTCATTTATTTATTTATTTTCTTCTCTTTAAATTAATCACACACTAAACTTAAACAACTATTAATTAACCTCCTCTTATATACATGCATGTTTTTAAAATCAGAGGCAAAAAGTAATAATACTGAGTGAACCGAAACAGAGCTTCTAAGATTCATTCAGTTATATATAAGAAACTTAACACTACAAACAAAAGTAATAATACAGACAGATACAATGAATGAACCATCATAGAGCACAAACAAATATACATACATGACACGTACAGTATTAATAATGAGGATTTAAGAAAAAATAAAGGTATGGCATGGTATGGAGGGGAAGTTACCTTATCCTCAGCATTCAGCAGCAAGTAAAGGAAGATTATTGAGAAGAATCTCAACTCAAGAGGCTCAGTGTCGGGGGCCATCAAGAGGACTAGCTCAGAAATGCCTCTGTTCAGTGTCTTTTTTGAGCTGAGCTACAAATACAAAAAGAAATACATGTTTTATGGTCGCTGAAACAAAAAAAAAGAAAGAAAAAAAACACAATAACACACTTAAAATAAATGGAAGAACCAATGAAATGAAATGAAAGCAGAGGCGAAAGAAAGTTCCTTTCCTGTGAGTTGAGCTGCTGCTTGTAGTTGGTAGCTTATCTTGTTGAACAAGATCTTCAACAGTATTGTTATTGTGAGTTGAGCTGAGCATCGGCCAAAGGTAACCACCATTTTTGTGATTTGATTGAAAAAAAGAAAGAAAACTTGAAGAAGAACATTCATTCAAGTCAGATTCAATGAATCGTTTGTTTAGAAGGAAGAGAAGATAACGAAAAGAAAAGGTAACCAACCATTTTTGTGATTTGATTGAAGGGTGAGAAGAGAAGAGAAGAGGGGGCTTAGGGTTTTTCTTTGGTGGAGAAGAGAGAGAGGGAGAAGAAAGAGAGGAATGAGTGAGTGAAATTAAATTAAATCCCGCCCAATTAAATTACATTTTTTACGTTTAAGCTAGATGCCAGTGAAAATTAAAATTAAACAATGAAAACATATATGTACGAGTAAACAAGAGAATACATCGATATCAGTAGCAATGACTCTCTTTGGGGGAAAAGATACAAGGATTATAGACTACAGAATAGGTGAATGAATGATACAGTGCTACACAGCACAGCTAGATAGTTTTAATATAATAACACTATCATTTTTTGGAAACAAAAAAAGCTTCAAAATTCCCTAAGAAGCCAAGATTTTGAGAAAGTGAAAGAGAGAGACACGTAGAGAGAGAGAGAGAGAGAGAAAGGTAGGAGCTCAGGAGAGAAGCAAGGAAGCAAAAAAAAGAAGAAGTGCGCAATTAATAACCAATAAAGCTCTCTTGTCAAATCACAACATTAGGTGCTCTGAGGATCTGACTCTGATCTTCGATCAACAGAACAGTAGTCTAGCATCTCTCCTATTCCCTAAATAAAGTAACACAAACAGCGTAATTAAACTTCAATCTTATTAAGAAATTTTTCAAATCCATTTTTTTATTTATTTTCTTCTCTTTAAATTATGTTGGAATATATATATATATATATATATATATATATATATATATATATATAAATTGTATAGACAATCTATTGGTTATGAATAAGAAGTTTGGTAGTGAAAAGGTGTGCCTTTTCGTCGACAAACAGATGTATCCTTTCATCCTAGACGATGTGTTGTTTCATCCTAATGGACATGTTGTTTCATCCTAACGGACATGTTGTTTCATCCTTGAATGGGTGTCTTTTCGTGTTGAACGAATGTGTCTTTTCGTGTCGAACGAATGTGTCTTTTCGTGTCCAACGGATGTGTTGTTTCGTCATCGAATAGGTGCCTTTTGGAACGTGACTTTACGTTGTCTATAAATAGACACTGACACCTTCATAAAATGGATCCAATTTTTCTGCACTGAAACTCTGCCAGAATTTTTCTCCTTCCGGTTTTGCATGTTCCTTTTCATACTCCGGTGTAGTTTCCTCTGGCATTTTGTTGTGTTCGTTTGGGCTGTTGACTGGTAGTGCCGCCACTCTTCAGACGAAATCCGTTCTATCCTGGGAGACAAGTGTCCATCTACCTTAGGCATCAGTGAGGGGACAAATTGTCTTAAGGAGACACGTTCTGTGGGCTCGAATTTTATCCTTCTGATTTTGCATATCTGATTCATCATTCTGTCTTTCTCTAATACCTGACAAGTAAGTCTGTTTTTTTTAATTGTTTATAATTGCACAGTGATAATTCTGATCATCTACCTCCTCCTCTGCTTTATACATGGGTTCAAACCTCTCAGTGATTTAACATCACCCACTGTCTTCAATAACAATCTTAAGACAATTGAATGCCAATAAATGCATAACATTTCACACATAATAATTAATATAACAAAATATTCATGTCATAAGTATTTCTCATTTATCATACTATACCATTAAATGACATCAAATTTCACTGCATTTCTCATTGAACCAGCATCAAAATAAGCACATCAAACCAAAAGGTCATATATCAATTTTTGGTACCATGCTTATAAATATATAAAGCCATTTCACAAAAGACTTAATATAATTGGAAAGACCATCAACCATCAAACCGGATTCGTCACATGGCATGGTTGTCTTACACGAAACAATTCTTTTAGAATAAAGGCATGCATATAATTAGTCATATATATACAATCAAAGGCCACAAACCCAAAATTATATGTAGGCATTAATTCAAAAATCATAACCAATCAATGGAAACCTTTCAATTTTTCATTATGGTCCTCTGTAATTTTAATTCAAGTGCCTCAATATACAAAGCATCGATATGTTTACTTCCATGAATTTCACTCATGGTTTCAAAAATCATATATTCAACAACAATAAACTGGAAAGAAAGACCGTAACAGTGCATTAAAACTACAAAGGCTATTCAAAACCATTATGAACACGAAGATCGAGAAACCCAATGTGAAGCACTTTCACAATTCATGATTACAAAATTCAATGCAATTCATGAGTCTATGGGTATATAGCGGAACATTATCATTCCAATAATCATGATATTACCAACCGATGCTTACGGTTCCAACCATGACATTTCGATGTTCTCAAAGAAATGGAAACTAACAGTACATCTTTCCATGCAAAATCAAAACATTAGTTGTTGTGACAAAAAACAATCGGTTATTACAAGAAACCGATACGTTCTCAAATTAAGCCGAGACATAATATAAGTATATATATTCCACGATCATGCACATTCAATTCATGAAATTCTGAAACAGTATTTACAATGATAGAATCCAACATAAAACATGATAATATATATCAAAGAAAGCATGAAACCGTAACAGCAATTAGAAAAGAAACCAATTTCTATGCACGTTGTACGAAACAACGATGGAAATGTCAAAATCAAATTTATTTATTCTTTTTTAAAAAAATTCAATTAAGACAAATCTGAATGAGTTTTAAAGTTGCATGGTTACGTAACTTTTGAAATCAGACACGAAAATCGAAAATGAATATATATATATATATATAAAATTCAAAGCCACAAATTGCAATGTTAGCAACTAAGTGCAGATCAATTGCATTGCGGTAAATTTCGATCTTCAAAAACACAGATTAATGAAATATAACGTCGCATAAGATATAATATTATATATCAATTGGAAATCTAAAGACACATATTTCCAGTCATAGAAAAGTGATACCATTCACATATTATTCATGCAAACAGAAATTATACTATGATTAATCACACAGATTAATCACACAATAAATAAAAAACAGTATATAAAACAGAAAATAAAATATACTGATCACAGGTTCAAAACACCAAAATTGTCTTAAGATTGTTAATGGAATTTCTAATTCTGTGTTGAGTGTTTGATTCTGTGTTGTTGAAATTATGTTTTTACTTTACCGTGTCTCGGTTCTGTTCGTTTTCATACTGGTTTGAATTTTTCATTTAAAAAAAAAACGGAAAATTTGTATACACGGTTAACCCTCGGTTTGTTTTGAAACCACCACAGAAATAAAGGGATCTGTTTAATATAATACACTATATATATGTTAAATTGGTTAGCATTGGTGTATCGATTTTCGTGTCCATGCTTTTGAATAGCATTTTCAACACTGTACTCTCGATTTTTTGTACAAAGATTATTATAATATTGGTTTTTCATATTGATTTTGAAAAGTAATTTATCGATGGTCGTGCCTTCATATTGGTTTTGATATATACTACAGTACGGTTTGCTTTTGAATACGGAAGTATGTATAAAACCAAAACCTTGCCTTGATATTTGAAAACTACTTCGTGAATATTGTTCTAATATGATATTTGTTAGTTTTCGTGATTTGTCTTCTACATATATATACATCTTCTATTACGTAATATATATGTTATTGTTCTAAAAGTCCTGTGTGGATTTTGGCTTTCATATATATCATTTGTTTCTCGTTTATCGTGCTACATTGTATTTTAAATAGAATGTGTCATGTTGATGCTTGAATTAATGTTTATAATTGATATGCGATTGCTTATCAAATGCACTGTGTGTGAACCGTGGATGTCTTTTGCAAGTGAAACCATATGAAGTTTCTTTCTCAATAGATATCATGTATTACTTGATGCATTACGGCTTTCGGATGCCATTAGACACTGTATGTTGTGTTTTGGTTTGTGAAAAAAAAAAAAATTTGATAGCCATTACTGTGGCACGAAATGTTGCACCGAATGGTTGATCTTGAGAGTCAGACCAAAATGTCTCCGTTGATTCATGGACTCATACCATGTATAAAGGGTGCATTGCAATTAAATCCATGATTGCACATAAAAAAAAAGGAACTGCAAAGGGTCAGTTTTGAAATGCATGAATTGATGCATAAAATAGTTTTTGGTGGAAACTTGATGGGGTTTTCACGGTTGGAATTTGATGGTTACATTTGAATAAGTAACCACAAGTGAACCAAACGGTTCATGTGAATTTATGGCTGAAGCACAATTTCATGTTGCCATAATCGTATCCGGCCCGAATTAATTTTGTCATCTAAATATTGAGTTTCTTAATTTATTGGCTTTAATTGAATTTGTAGTGGGGCTATTATTATGAGAGAGAAAAAATGACATTTGGAAAGTAGTGAATTAGATGGCATTTTATATTGAATACGTGATTAATATATATGTGCATTTTTTAAGAATATGTGTTGACTGCAATGTTGGAAACAATACATAATAATTGTGTTTTTGCATGAAAGAAAAATAACTTTGAGAATGCAAAATGTGGAATCTTAAATTCTCTGTGTTTGCAAAATATTTGCATTTTGGAATTAAAGTATGATAAATTTCTTGAAAATATCTGAGTTGATTTAATTCCAAATTATATGTTTTATTTCAAATATCATAAATGATGTGACGATTATGTATCATTTTAAGGGTTAAATTGGAATTTATTATTTGATATATGTGTTATAGTCGAATAATGTTAAATTGAAAGTTTAAGGTATTAAGGAGCGATCAAGGGGGAGATTACGATGACCCTTTGAGAAATTTGTTTAGAGTTTGAAATTTTACACAAAACGATGGCTTCTTATGCTCCACAATCCAATGGGATTGTTGAGAGGAATGATGTCCTCTTTGAGGAATTTTGTTTAGAGTTTGGTACTATATATCAAACGATTGCTCCTTATGGTGTTGCAATTTAATGTGATTGCGTATAAAGAACCAGACATTAAATAAAATGATGTTGTTGATGTCTGGTTTATGGGGCAAAGTCATTTAATGACAAATTATATAATCAGTAAAGTACCCCACAAGAAAATTAAGAACATTCCCTATGAAATGTGGAAAGGTAGGGAGCCTACCTTGAATTATCTTGAAGTGTGGGGGTGTTTGGCTAAGGTTGCGGTTCCTAAACCTAAAAGGTTGAAAATCGGACCTAAAACTGTGGATTGTGTATTCATTGGTTATGCAGGTTTCTGGTTTATAAATATGATGTTTCAGATATACATGTTAATACGGTTATTGAGTCAAGGGAAGTTACTTTCCTTGAAGACGTATTTCCGTATAAGAAAATATATGAATCAAGTGGTAATAATGATGATCAGGTTGTGATACCTCAGGATGCTACAACTGATACTGATCCTGTAGAGGATGTAGAAGATGAACCTAGACGTAGTGAGATAGAATCTATCTTGTCCAACCACACTTGGGAATTGGTAAATCTTCCTCCTGGCAATGAGCCTTTAGGAAGTAAGTGGGTTTTCAAAAGAAAAATGAAAGAGAATGGCACTATTGATAAATATAAAGCAAGGCTTGTGGTAAAAGGTTAATTGGCCAAGACCGGTACCATCCGTATGCATACATTGTGATAGCCAAGCAGCTATTGGAAGGGCCAAGAACGTCATGTATAACGGTAAGTCTAGACACATACGTCGAAGACATGATACCGTAAGACAACTATTCTCGAATGGAATCATTTCAATTGACTATGTTAAGTCTAAGGAAAACATAGCGGATCCGTTAACCAAAGGGATTCCTAGAGAGTTGGTTGAAAATTTGTCGAAAGGAATGGGTTGTTTTTCTTTTTCTTTCGTACTGTAAACAATGAAACGGTTTTCATATCTATCTATATATATGAAAGCCAAGTGACTTTATTAAATGCTTGTGCACAGCGGTTTATTGCAACCGAAGAATTCTATGCATATATTATTATATTATGAAGGTTTACGGTTAATAATAACCATTGAATGA